>NC_060190.1:5963997-5988997 GCF_021184085.1 Oncorhynchus gorbuscha
TATTATAACTCCCTCTACTTATTAAAACTTCCTACTCTCTATTATAACTCCCTCTACTCTCTATTATAACTCCCTCTCTATTATAACTCCCTCTACTCTCTATTATAACTCCCTCTACTCTCTATTATAACTCCCTCTACTCTCTATTATAACTCCCTCTACTCTCTATTATAACTCCCTCTCTATTATAACCTCTATTATAACTCCCTCTACTCTATTATAACTCTATTATAACTCTACTCTCTATTATAACTCCCCTCTATAACTCCCCCTATTATAACTCCTCTACTCTCTATTATAACTCCCTCTACTCTCTATTATAACTCCCTCTACTCTCTATTATAACTCCCTCTACTCTCTATTATAACTCCTCTACTCTCTATTATAACTCCCTCTACTCTATTATAACTCCCCTACTCTATTATAACTCCCTCTATATTATAACTCTACTACTCTATTATAACTCCCTCTCTACTCTCTATTATAACTCCCTCTACTCTCTATTATAACTCCTCTACTCTCTATTATAACTCCCTCTACTCTCTATTATAACTCCTCTACTCTCTATTATAACTCCCTCTACTCTCTATTATAACTCCCTCTACTCTCTATTATAACTCCCTCTACTCTCTATTATAACTCCCTCTACTCTCTATTATAACTCCCTCTACCCTCTATTATAACTCCTCTACTCTCTATTATAACTCCCTCTACTCTCTATTATAACTCCTACTCTCTATTATAACTCCCTCTACTCTCTATTATAACTCTCTCTACTCTCTATTATAACTCCCTCTACTCTCTATTAAAACTTCCTACTCTCTATTATAACTCCCTCTACTCTCTATTATAACTCCTCTACTCTCTATTATAACTCCTCTACTCTCTATTAAAACTTCCTCTACTCTCTATTATAACTTCCTCTACTCTCTATATAACTCCCTCTACTTCTATTAAAACTTCCTCTACTCTCTATTATAACTCCCTCTCTCTCTATTATAACTCCCTCTACTCTCTATTAAAACTTCCTCTACTCTCTATTATAACTCCTACTCTCTATTAAAACTCCTCTACCCTCTATTAAAACTCCCTCTACTCTCTATTATAACTCCCTCTACTCTCTATTAAAACTTCCTCTACTCTCTATTATAACTCCCTCTACTCTCTATTATAACTCCCTCTACTCTCTATTAAAACTTCCTCTACTCTCTATTATAACTCCCTCTACTCTCTATTATAACTCCTCTACTCTCTATTATAACTCCCTCTACTCTCTATTATAACTCCCTCTACTCTCTATTATAACTCCCTCTACTCTCTATTATAACTCCCTCTACTCTCTATTATAACTCCTCTACTCTCTATTATAACTCCCTCTACTCTCTATTATAACTCCTCTACTCTCTATTATAACTCCCTCTACTCTCTATTATAACTCCCTCTACTCTCTATTATAACTCCCTCTACTCTCTATTATAACTCTCTACTCTCTATTATAACTCTACTCTCTATTATAACTCTATTATAACTCCTCTCTATTATAACTCCCTCTACTCTCTATTATAACTCTCTCTACTCTCTATTATAACTCCTCTACTCTCTATTATAACTCCCTCTACTCTCTATTATAACTCCCTCTACTCTCTATTATAACTCCTCTACTCTCTATTATAACTCCCTCTACTCTCTATTATAACTCCTACTCTCTATTATAACTCTCTCTCTATTATAACTCCCTCTACTCTCTATTATAACTCCCTCTACTCTCTATTATAACTCTCTCTACTCTCTATTATAACTATAATAACTCCCTCTACTCTCTATTATAACTCCCTCTACTCTCTATTATAACTCCTCTACTCTATTATAACTCTCCTCTCTATTATAACTCCCTCTACTCTCTATTATAACTCCCTCTACTCTCTATTATAACTCCTCTACTCTCTATTATAACTCTCTACTCTCTATTATAACTCCCTCTACTCTCTATTATAACTCCCTCTACTCTCTATTATAACTCCCTCTACTCTCTATTATAACTCTCTCTAATCTCTATTATATAACTCCCTCTACTCTCTGTTATAACTCCCTCTACTCTCTATTATATCTCCCTCTACTCTCTATTATAACTCCCTCTACCCTCTATTATAACTCTCTCTACTCTCTATTATAACTCCCTCTACTCTCTATTATAACTCCCTCTACTCTCTATTATAACTCCCTCTACTCTCTATTATAACTCCCTCTACTCTCTATTATAACTCCCTCTACTCTCTATTAAAACTTCCTCTACTCTCTATTATAACTCCCTCTACTCTCTATTATAACTCCTCTACTCTCTATTATAACTCCTCTACTCTATTATAACTCCTCTACTTATTATAACTCCCTCTACTCTCTATTATAACTCCCTCTACTCTCTATTATAACTCCTCTACTCTCTATTATAACTCTCTCTACTCTCTATTATAACTCTCTCTACTCTCTATTATAACTCTCTCTACTCTCTATTATAACTCCCTCTACTCTCTATTATAACTCCTCTACTCTCTATTATAACTCCCTCTACTCTCTATTATAACTCCTCTACTCTCTATTATAACTCCCTCTACTCTCTATTATAACTCCCTCTACTCTCTATTATAACTCTATTATTATAACTCCCTCTACTCTCTATTATAACTCCTCTACTCTCTATTATAACTCCCTCTACTCTCTATTATAACTCCCTCTATTATTATAACTCTCTCTAATCTCTATTATATCTCCCTCTACTCTCTATTATAACTCCCTCTACTCTCTATTATAACTCCTCTACTCTCTATTATAACTCCCTCTACTCTCTATTATAACTCCCTCTACTCTCTATTATAACTCCTCTACTCTCTATTATAACTCCTCTACTCTCTATTATAACTCCCTCTACTCTCTATTATAACTCCCTCTACTCTCTATTATAACTCTCTCTACTCTCTATTATAACTCCTACTCTATTATTATAACTCCCTCTACCCTCTATTATAACTCCTCTACTCTCTATTATAACTCCCTCTACTCTCTATTATAACTCCTCTACCCTCTATTATAACTCCCTACTCTCTATTATAACTCCTCTACTCTCTATTATAACTCCCTCTACTCTCTATTATAACTCCTCTACTCTCTATTATAACTCTCTCTACTCTCTATTATAACTCCTCTACTCTCTATTATAACTCCCTCTACTCTCTATTATAACTCTCTCTACTCTCTATTATAACTCCCTCTACTCTCTATTATAACTCCCTCTACTCTCTATTATAACTCTCTCTACTCTCTATTATAACTCCCTCTACTCTCTATTATAACTCCCTCTACTCTCTATTATATCTCCTCTACTCTCTATTATATCTCCCTCTACTCTCTATTATAACTCCCTCTACTCTCTATTATAACTCCTCTACTCTCTATTATAACTCCTCTACTCTCTATTATAACTCCCTCTACTCTCTATTATAACTCTCTACTCTCTATTATATCTCCCTCTATCTCTATTATAACTCCCTCTACTCTCTATTATAACTCCTCTACTCTCTATTATAACTCCTCTACTCTCTATTATAACTCCCTCTACTCTCTATTATAACTCCCTCTACTCTCTATTATAACTCCCTCTACTCTCTATTATAACTCCCTCTACTCTCTATTATAACTCCCTCTACTCTCTATTATAACTCCCTCTACTCTCTTTATAACTCCATCTACTCTCTATTATAACTCCCTCTACTCTCTATTATAACTCCCTCTACTCTCTATTATAACTCTCTCTACTCTCTATTATAACTCCCTCTACTCTCCTATTATAACTGCCTCTACTCTCTATTATAACTCTCTCTACTTATTATAACTCTCTCTACTCTCTATTATAACTCCCTCTACTCTCTATTATAACTCTCTCTACTCTCTATTATAACTCCCTCTACTCTCTATTATAACTCCCTCTACTCTCTATTATAACTCTCTCTACTCTCTATTATAACTCCCTATACTCTCTATTATAACTCCCTATACTCTCTATTATAACTCCCTCTACTCTCTATTATAACTCTCTCTACTCTCTATTATAACTCTCTCTACTCTCTATTATAACTCCCTCTACTCTCCTTTATAACTGCCTCTACTCTCTATTATAACTCTCTCTACTCTCCTTTATAACTGCCTCTACTCTCCTTTATAACTGCCTCTACTCTCTATTATAACTCTCTCTACTCTCTATTATAACTCCCTCTACTCTCCTTTATAACTGCCTCTACTCTCTATTATAACTCTCTCTATTCTCTATTATAACTCCCTCTACCCTCTATTCCCTGTCTCTACTCTCTATTATAACTCTCTCTACTCTCTATTATAACTCCCTATACTCTCTATTATAACTCCCTCTACCCTCTATTCCCTGTCTCTACTCTCTATTCCCTGTCTCTACTCTCTATTATAACTCTCTCTACTCTCTATTATCTATTCTATTATAACTCCCTATACTCTCTATTATAACTCCCTCTACCCTCTATTCCCTGTCTCTACTCTCTATTCCCTGTCTCTACTCTTTTATAACTCTTTCTCGATGTCCCTCTTCTATTATAACTTTTTTTCCCTCTCTTTTTCACCCCTTCTACTCTCTTTTCTGCTTCTCTCATATTTCTCTCTTATCTCTTTCTCTTTCTCTTTCTCTCTCACACACACACACACACACACACACACACACACACACACACACACACACACACACACACACACACACACACACACACACACACACACACACACACACACACACACACACACACACACACACACACACACACACACACTTGTCTCCCTCTCTCTCCCTTTCTACTCGCTCTCTTTTTCACCTTCTCTTTTTTTCCAGGGCCTCCAGAGCCCACGGACCCCCAGACAGAAGACTCCTCTCCTGCAGCGCTGGGAGTCCGGCCAGGCCATGAACGGCCATGGAGGGGAGGAGGAGGACTAAGACAGGCCTCGTGTCAGTTTGTCCTTTTAGAGCATTATGAACAAGATTACATAGACAATGGGGGACGTGACCCTAGATCAGTACTCCTATTATGAGACGGTCTGTGAATACAGGCCCGGATCTACTGCTGAAAGCTCAGGGGAAGGACGGGAAGAAACCAGATCATTGGAATGAAGAATTGGAAACAGACAACCAGGGAAGTAGAATATCTGAAAATGACCTGGAGAAACAGAGGTTTTGGGAGTTGGATCTCTGGACTGTTGGAACCAATTTAATGTCATATCAGAACTTTGGAACTGAACTGTAAATTGGAGCTTTGGAATGTAGTGGGGGGGATTGGAACCAATGGATGGTCATTGGAAGATGTTTTTACCGGAAGAGACTGGCTGAGTCTCTACAGTACGGTTTTTGTGAGGGTTGAAGGACGTTGAAATGGGTTGCGTTGTATTGTTTCTGAAGCACATGTCTCAGCATGGATTTATATGCATATGTATATAATTCACATTTTGTGACAAATCAATTTTGGGAGAATATTTCCTTTCCCGTAGTTTCTATTTACTATAGAGAAGCCGTTTCTACCGAATGTAAGTTGGCATTATGGTATAATTATGTGTATATAATAAGTGATTAACAAATGTAACCTACATTCAGTCCTCTACCACAAATCAAGTCAGTCAACATAGTAAATACTGCTAAATCTAATGTATGATACCATTCTAGTATAGTCATTCATCAGAGATGATGTTTTTATGCAAGATGATTTTTGGCACGAACAGTATGTCTCCGATTTCCATAAAGTAGTCAAGATGAACAAATGCAGACATGTAAACCCAATGTCTTTCTGCGTCCATGTTTGTGTCTGATCGCTACTGAAACACACCTTCAAGGGAGAAGGATTAGATACACACACAGTAGTGGTGATGTGAGGAGCTGTTGTATCAGCAGGGTGGATCCCCCACTGTCACAGGATAACTCGCCAGCCTTGCCCACTTTTTACTGCCTTTGGGCTGGGCCGACACAGGCCTACGGCGTCCAAATGTCATACACTCAATCAATGAATGACAGCTTAGTGACAATGACATCAATGGTGTGACTTAGTAGAGTTCTGTTTCAAGTTAAAACGCCTAACATGTACCTTGCCCTTTTTGGGTGGTTGTGTCGAACAATGATTGAGCTAAACGCGCGCTGGAAGTTGCGACTGGCAAACTTGAAGGAAAATTCTGTGCAACTTCCAGCGAGCCTTTAGTGGGAACACTGAGGCTGTACCCGCTATAAGTTACAGTTTTAACAGTGGCCAAGTATGGGGTATTGTGTGGGGTATTGTATGGGGTATTGTGTGTAGATTGATGAGGATTTTTATTTATTTATAATCCATTTTAGAACAAGGCTGTAATGTAACAAGATGTGGAAAAAGAGAAGGGGTCTGAATACTTCCCGAATGCACTGTACTTCTTCTGTGCTCTGTGCCGTAGAGTTGTGCCTCAAGGATGCGTTTTAGGTCCCCTGTTGTTTGTCTGTAGTTCAACTAAATTGGGAGAAATATTGAGGCAGCTGATGTATGTTTTTATGCAGATGACACTGTTCCTTTGTCAAGTGGCAGCAGTTTGACTTTGGCTTTTGAAAACGCTCAAACCTGTTTTAACATCATTCAATAGAATCTGTAAGATTTGAAGCTTGTTCTGAATTCCTCTAAAACATGTTGTCATGTTTTGTCTTATATTGTGTTGTCATTTTGCTTTCCCTTCTGTTCGTTTCCCCCTGCTGGTCTTATTAGGTTCGTTCCCTTTTTCTATCCCTCTCTCTCTCCCCTCCCTCTCTCTCCTCTCTCTATCGTTCCGTTCCTGCTCCCAGCTGTTCCTCATTCTCCTACTCACTCATTTAGTCTTTCCACACCTGTTCCCTATCTTGTCCTCTGATTAGAGTCCCTATTTCTCCCCTTGTCTTCCGTTTCTGTCCTGTCGGATCCTTGTATATTGTTCGCCGTGCTGTGTCTTGTTTCCCTCAGATGCTGCGTGTGAGCAGGTGTCTGAGTCTGCTACGGTTGGTGCCTTCCCGAGGCAACCTACAGTTTATGGTCGAGTCTCCAGTCTGTCCTCGTCACTACGAGTGGAATTAGTTTTTTATGTTTTGTTTTCTGCTCTGATTTGTCTAGGGTATTGCCTATTTCCTTTACTGGAATAAAGACTCTGTTTTTCGCTTTTGGGTCCTCATTCACCTGCATAACAGAAGGATCCGACCAAGAATGGACCCAGCGACTATGGATTCTCTCTACTCTACTCTCGAGTTCCAGGGAGCGATGTCGGCAGACACGAGCAGGAATTGTCTGCTGCTCGGCATGCCGTTGAGACCCTGGCCGCTCAGGTCTCCGACCTCTCAGGACAGTATCAGAGTCTTCGTCTCGTGCCACCAGCTACTTCCGGGTCTTCCGAGCCTCCGGAACCTAGGGTTAATAACCCACCATGTTATTCTGGGCAGCCCACTGAGTGCCGCTCCTTTCTCACCCAGTGTGATATAGTGTTCTCTCTCCAACCCAACACATACTCAAGAGAGAGCTCGGATTGCCTACGTCATATCACTCCTACTGGTCGGGCTCGGCAGTGGGGCACAGCTATCTGGGAGGCAAGCGCTGAGTGCACTAACGATTATCTGAACTTTAAAGAGGAGATGATAAGGGTTTTTGATCGTTCAGTTTTTGGGAAAGAAGCTTCCTGGTCCCTGTCTTCCCTATGTCAAGGTAATCGATCCATAACGGATTACTCTATAGAGTTTCGCACTCTTGCTGCCTCCAGTAACTGGAACGAGCAGGCGTTGCTCGCTCGTTTTCTGGAGGACTCCACGCTAAGGTTAAGGATGAGATTCTCTCTCGGGAGGTTCCATCCAGCGTGGATTCTTTGATTGAACTCGCTATTCGCATTGAACGACGGGTAGACCTTCGTCACCGAGCTCATAGAAGAGAGCTCGCGTTAACTGTGTCTCCCCTCTCTCCGACACTACCATCTTTCCCCACTGACTCTGGTGTTGAGCCCATGCAGCTGGGGGTATTCGCATTTCGACTAAGGAGAGGGAACGGAGAATCACCAACCGCCTCTGTCTCTATTGCGGTTCCGCTGGTCATTTTGTCATTTCATGTCCAGTTAAAGGCCAGAGCTCATCAGTAAGCGGAGGGCGACTGATAAGCGCTACTAGACGGTCCTCTCCGTCAAGTACCTGTACTACCTTACCGGTCCATCTACGCTGGACCGGATCGGCAGCTTCCTGCAGTGCATTAATAGACTCTGGGGCGGAGGGCTGTTTTATGGACGAAGCCTGGGCTCGGGAACATGACATTCCTCTCAGACAGTTAGGGAGCCCACGGTCATGTTCGCCTTGGATGGTAGTCCTCTCCCCAGTATATTATGTGAAACATTACCTTTAACCCTCACTGTATCTGGTAACCATAGTGAGACCATTTCTTTTTTTGATTTTTTGTTCACCTTTTACACCTGTTGTTTTGGGTCATCCCTGGCTAGTGTGTCATAATCCTTCTTTTGATTGGTCTAGTAATTCTATCCTTTCCTGGAACGTTTCTTGTCATGTGAAGTGTTTAATGTCTGATATCCCTCCTGTTTCTTCTGTCCCCTCTTCTCAGGAGGAACCTGGTGATTTGACAGGAGTGCCGGAGGAATATCATGGTCGGCGCACGGTCTTCAGTCGGTCCAGAACCAACTCCCTTCCTCCTCACCGGTCGTATGATTGTTGTTCTGATCTCCTCAAGAAGCGTTTTGCATCCGCTCCTATCCTTGTTGCACCTGACGTCACTAAACAGTTTATTGTCGAGGTTGACGCGTCGGGGGTGGGAGCCATTCTGTTCCAGCGCTCCGATACTGACGATGGGGTCCACCCTTGCGAACTCATCGCCTGTCACCGTCGGAACGTAACTATGATGTGGCTAACCGTGAACTGCTCGCCATCCGTTTAGCCCTAGGCAAATGGCGACAGTGGTTGGAGGGGCTGGCGACCGTTCTTTGTCGTTTGGACTGACCAAAGGAACCTTGAGTACATCCGTTCTGAGGAACGACTGAATGCGCGTCATGCTCGTTGGGCGTTGTTTTTCGCTCGTTTCGATTCGTTATTTCTTATTGCCCGGGTACTAAGAACACCAAGCCTCATGCTTTATCCCGTCTCTTTAGTTCTTCTGTGGCTTCTACTGTTCCCGAGGGATCCTTCCTGTTGGGCGTGTTGTCGGGTTGACTGTCTGGGGAATTGAGAGACAGGTTAAGCAAGCACTCACTCACACTCCGTCGCCGCGCGCTTGTCCTAGTAACCTTCTTTTCGTTCCTGTCTCTACTCATCTGGCTGTTCTTCAGTGGGCGCACTCTGCCAAGTTAGCTGGCCACCCCGGCGTTCGGGGTACACTTGCTTCTATTCGCCAGCGGTTTTGGTGGCCTACTCAGGAGCGTGACACGCGCCGTTTCGTGGCTGCGTGTTCGGACTGCGCGCAGAATAAGTCTGGTAATTTTTTTTCTGCTTCTGCTCCTGGTCTTGCTGGGTCTCAGTCTGTTCCCTGCCATCGCATCTCTCCTGTTCTTGTTCCTGCCCTTGCTGTGTCTCAGTCTGTCCCTAGTTGTTTCTCTCCTGGCCTGTTTGGTCCTGTTTGCTCTAAAGCTTTCAGTTCTCTACCCGTGTCTCATTTCTTTTTTAGAGTAGTACCCTAGTTTCCCTTTTTATCGTTTTTCGTTACGGTCCTGAGGAGAGGAGTTGGGTTCTTTCTCGGGACGTGCTGGACCGTTTGTGATCTATGATTTCCTCCATTGCCGCCAGTGTTCCTCCTCGAGTGCGCCAGGAGGCGCTCGGTGAGTGGGGGTACTGTCATGTTTTGTCTTATATTGTGTTGTCATTTTGCTTTCCTTCTGTTCGTTTCCCCTGCTGGTCTTATTAGGTTCGTTCCCTTTTTCTATCCCTCTCTCTCTCCCTCCCTCTCTCTCCTCTCTCTATCGTTCCGTTCCTGCTCCCAGCTGTTCCTCATTCTCCTACTCACTCATTTAGTCTTTCCACACCTGTTCCCTATCTTGTCCTCTGATTAGAGTCCCTATTTCTCCCCTTGTCTTCCATTTCTGTCCTGTCGGATCCTTGTATATTGTTCGCCGTGCTGTGTCTTGTTTCCCTCAGATGCTGCGTGTGAGCAGGTGTCTGAGTCTGCTACGGTCGGTGCCTTCCCGAGGCAACCTACAGTTTATGGTCGAGTCTCCAGTCTGTCCTCGTCACTACGAGTGGAATTAGTTTTTTATGTTTTGTTTTCTGCTCTGTTTTGTCTAGGAGTATTGCCTATTTCCTTTACTGGAATAAAGACTCTGTTTTCGCCAAGTCGCTTTTGGGTCCTCATTCACCTGCATAACACATGTACAGTATTTTCCAATAATAAACACTGAAAACAATGTAATTAATACCTTGGAAACATACATATATCTGGGAGTTTGGGTGGATGAGAATGTGAGCTTCACCACTCATGTAGAGAACCTTGTCAGGAAACTCAAGCTGCGTTTTGGGTTTTACTACCGACACAAAGCTTGTTTTTCCTTTGCATGCCAGAAAGGAGTTGATTCGTTGTACTTTTCTCTCTGTGTTGGACTATGGTGATACTATTTATGAGCAAGCTTCACGCTCCACACTGAAGGCTCTTGACTCTGTGTCATGCAGCCCTTCGTTTTGTCACCAATCAGAGACGTCCAACTCACCATTGTGATCTCTAGTGTTGTGGACACAAACAAAACACTGGCACATTCTTATTCTGAAGACCATTTCAGGAAAACTGAAGTTTTATCTGTCCTCTCTTCCAGCTCGAAATGAGAAACACATACAACTCAGATCTCAATCTTGTTTAATGCAAACAGTACCGAATTAGAACCGAGCATGGAAAAAGGGTGGTTCCCCCTGGTGTTGGAATCCAAGCCAACCTAAAACGACAGGACCTGGTGTCCCTGGAGGAGTTCAAAGGACAAATAGATGAACAGGTTGTTGAGACATGCAGCTGTTTCTAGCTGTCACTAGTTTGTGTTTCCTTATGGAAGAATGTTGTTTCACTTCACACCCATCCACTGTTTATTTGCTGTTCTGGTTGTGCTGTTGACAGTGTCTTCTGTCTGTTTTGTCTTACAGTTCTTTAACAAGAGGATGTTTATCCCCGTCCTCACAGGAGGCCTTTTCCCTCCTCCCAGGCCATTATTATAAAGAAGAATGGGTTCTTAATTGACTAGCATGGTTAAATGAAATAAATAAAATCACACGCTCACTGAACCATACAATGAACTATACACTGAACCATACACTGAACCATACACTGAACCATACACTGAACCAGGTGAGATCATAAGATCTGAATATCACACTTTTAGTGACCTCCCCAATCTCTACTTTGAATAATTCAACAGTTCCAGTCTGACTGGATGCAGCCCATTGGTGCTGGCAAACACTATGGGCTGTCTGTCATTGGTGCTGGCAAACACTATGGGCTGTCTGTCATTGGTGCTGGCAAACACTATGGGCTGTCTGTCATTGGTGCTGGCAAACACTATGGGCTGTCTGTCATTGGTGCTGCCATAACAAAGCTGGCGGTGCGCAAAATGAATAATATGACACGCACACGATTATCCAGCACCATCGTCTGTATAACAACTCATTCATAATACACACATTTTCTCTGAGTAATATTGTATGATACCAAGTTACATGGAAAGTCAACCTAACAGTTGATATAGAACATCAAAATGATATATCACCTGACAGAATTTCAATATCAAGAATAAATCAAACACACCTCATCACATACTTTAATGATGACACCTGGACAATGACCGTGTGGATACCACCACATGAAGGGATCAAGTATAGAATTGAACATTTCTCGGAGTCTGTACTATAAGTGCTCTATCTTAAAAACTTGACTGCTGACAATGACATGCACATGATCGGGGCCCAATGAATGGACCGATGGGCAAAATACTACAAGATCTATCTGCACTATGCCTTTAATAACCAATTCTGTAAACACACATCTCCAACCAAAGCAGCTTTATACAAAGCCTGAATTTGACCTGAATGTTACCGTGACAAAACATTCACCCAACAGCCTGAATGCACGACTGTAGCGTTGTGGTGTGAAGGTGTTGGGTGGATTAGTAGGTCTGTTGTAATGGGTCTTTGTGGCCAGGACAGAATAATCAGAGAGTTATGTGCGTTTTGGAACCCAACATGCCAGTAAACACCGTGTGCCTTCTTCACTGAGATGGGATCGGTGGGCAATAGTTCCGTTTTCATCTCCCATTCATTTACAAGGAGCCATGTAAAAACCTTATTTCCCTATTGTATGCATGGCCTCCTGGGACTGGGTGGGGCATTGTCAGCATACAGTAGCCTACAATAGTCAGGGATGCTGACAAACACCATACAGATACCAGGTGTACGACGCCAGTAATAGTCCCTACTCACAGGCAAGTGTGTGTGTGTGTTCTAGATGAATGGACGTTTTGCATGCCCTGTGTGCGTGTGTGCTCTGTTCTTTTGATACCTGGCAGAACAGCGAAATGAATGAAATACTTCAGTTAGTAAAACACACAGAGCTGCTGAATATCTTATGGTTGAAGAGGGAGGGTTGTACTCTTAGAGCTACTGAATATCTTATGGTTGAAGTGGGAGGGTCGAGCTCCTCTTAGAGCTACTGAATATCTTATGGTTGAAGAGGGAGGGTCGTCCTCTTAGAGCTACTGAATATCTTATGGTTGAAGTTGGAGGGTCGTCCTCTTAGAGCTACTGAATATCTTATGGTTGAAGAGGGAGGGTCGTCCTCTTAGAGCTACTGAATATCTTATGGTTGAAGAGGGAGGGTCGTCCTCTTAGAGCTACTGAATATCTTATGGTTGAAGAGGGAGGGTCGTCCTCTTAGAGCTACTGAATATCTTATGGTTGAAGAGGGAGGGTCGTCCTCTTAGAGCTACTGAATATCTTATGGTTGAAGAGGGAGGGTCGTCCTCTTAGAGCTACTGAATATCTTATGGTTGAAGAGGGAGGGTCGTCCTCTTAGAGCTACTGAATATCTTATGGTTGAAGAGGGAGGGTCGTCCTCTTAGAGCTACTGAATATCTTATGGTTGAAGAGGGAGGGCTACTGAATATCTTATGGTTGAAGAGGGAGGGTCGTACTCGTAGAGCTACTGAATATCTTATGGTTGAAGTGGGAGGGTTGAGGGTTGAGTGGGCCTGGTTATTCATCCTCCATAGTGTCTGGAACTGTTCTATAAAGGACCATGTGATAATCACGGTATTGACAGGGTTAGCAAGACGTGTGAAAAAAGCATCGGTGTTGACCCGAAATAAAGGACATGTATCGTTCAGGAACGTGACGATCGATGCTCAGCAAGGGTGTCGTGGTCCTACTGTACAGTCTCTATTTCCAGGCACCTTTAAAACAATGATATTTCTGCTTCCTTCCAGGCAATAAGCCAATGGTTATTGCAGAAACACACAGTGAAGTACTACAGTAAAGAAGTAGGGTGCCCAGGTCATCCATTAACTCATATTCATGTGGAGTGTTTTGAATAGAGAGCAGCCTTTGGCTTGAACAGTGGCGCTGGATTAGTGGGTACCCTATTCCCTATGCAGGGCACTACTTTTGCCCAAAGCCCTATGGGCCTTGGTCAGAAGTAGTGCACTACATCAAGAGTAGGGTACCATTTGGGACACAGGTCATCGTCAGCAGCTCTTATCTCCTGAAGTCTTATCTGACGGCCACCTGTAAACTCACAGGTCCGGCTAGCAGTGATCCCATGTCAACCCTGTCCGACTTATACAACCAGGAGTCATACAGAGTGGCCTTTCTGACCAATTGCCACCGGTACAATGATGCTACTATTACTAGTGTGATTTATAGTCTGTAATAGAAACTCATAAACATTATTATCAGTGATGTATCACCACAATACTTCTCTCCTCGCTCTACCTTTAGTAATGCGTTGTGCCGTCGCTCAGTATCGGTCTAGCAGTGTGTCTCATTGGCTTCCTCCACCTTTTGGACATCTAAGCAACAACCACACATCTGATTATAATACATGACAATATGTGGTTTCCTGTCCTGTATGTATTGTGAACACATGGTTCCAGAGGTCTAGGGTTTGCTGTAACCTGGCCCTCTCTTACGTTTTTCCACTGACAATAACTGTGGGTGAGACATTAAACTGGCGAGGTGGAGCTGAACTGATGCACGTTCAATCATTTCCAGCTGACAAATTGTAAAAGAGAAGCTATCGCTGTTAAAGTACGAACTCTTCACGGAGACTGCCCTCTAGTGTCTCTTTCATGGAACTTCAATGTAAAAAAAAAAATGTTGGGCAAATGAATACTCTTGATTAAAGGGACATTTCACATATTTTTTACACGTGGCCTTAAGTCTACGTGCATCACACTCAAACACATGAAGCCGCTATACTTAAATTACAGCTTTTATTATAAAATACATTTTATGTACATGAAACAACTGATGAAATTCAATAAGATACAGTGAAAGTGACCTAATGCAAACTTGTGAAACTAAACACGTTAGAGGAAATGTGGACTCCTCTGTTCCTGTAATCACGGCTATTTTTTCAGCCAGAAATGTAAACAGAGAGAACATGTTTCCCATAGATAGAGAGAGTTGTGATGTATGATTAGACATGTGGTTGTTGCTTAGATGTCCAAAAGGTGGAGGAAGTCAAAGAGACTAGGTTGACCTTTTAGATAAATGAATATAGATAGATAGAGAGGGAAAGGGTTCAGGGAGAGAGAAGAGAGGGATAGAGAGGGAAAGGGTTCAGGGAGAGAGAAGAGAGGGAAAGGGTTCAGGGAGAGAGAAGAGAGGGATAGAGAGGGAAAGGGTTCAGGGAGAGAGAAGAGAGGGATAGAGAGGGAAAGGGTTCAGGGAGAGAGACGAGAGGGATAGAGAAGGAAAGGGTTCAGGGAGAGAGATGAGAGAAGAGAGGGATAGAGAGGGAAAGGGTTCAGGGAGAGAGAAGAGAGGGATAGAGAGGGAAAGGGTTCAGGGAGAGAGAAGAGAGAAGAGAGGGATAGAGAGGGAAAGGGTTCAGGGAGAGAGAAGAGAGGGATAGAGAGGGAAAGGGTTCAGGGAGAGAGATGAGAGGGATAGAGAGGGAAAGGGTTCAGGGAGAGAGAAGAGAGGGATAGAGAGGGAAAGGGTTCAGGGAGAGAGAAGAGAGGGATAGAGAGGGAAAGGGTTCAGGGAGAGAGACGAGAGGGATAGAGAGGGAAAGGGTTCAGGGAGAGAGATGAGAGGGATAGAGAGGGAAAGGGTTCAGGGAGAGAGACGAGAGGGATAGAGAGGGAAAGGGTTCAGGGAGAGAGACGAGAGGGATAGAGAAGGAAAGGGTTCAGGGAGAGAGAAGAGAGGGATAGAGAGGGAAAGGGTTCGGGGAGAGAGAAGAGAGAAGAGAGGGATAGAGAGGGAAAGGGTTCGGGGAGAGAGAAGAGAGAAGAGAGGGATAGAGAGGGAAAGGGTTCAGGGAGAGAGAAGAGAGAAGAGAGGGATAGAGAGGGAAAGGGTTCAGGGAGAGACAAGAGAGAAGAGAGGGATAGAGAGGGAAAGGGTTCAGGGAGAGAGAAGAGAGGGATAGAGAGGGAAAGGGTTCAGGGAGAGAGACGAGGGATAGAGGAGGAAAGGGTTCAGGGAGAGAGAAGAGAGAAAGAGAGAAGAGATAGAGGATTCAGGGAGAGAGGGAAAAGGGTTCAGGGAGAGAGAAGAGAGGGATAGAGAGGGAAAGGGTTCAGAGAAGAGAGAGGAGAAGAGAGGGATAGAGAGGGAAAGGGTTCAGGAAGAGAGAAGAGAGGGATAGAGAGGGAAAGGGTTCAGGGAGAGAGAAGAGAGGGATAGAGAGGGAAGGGGTTTATGGAGAGAGAAGAGAGGGAATGGGTTTATGGAGAGAGAAGAGAGGGATAGAGAGGGAAGGGGTTTATGGAGAGAGAAGAGAGGAAAGGGGTTTATGGAGGGAGAAAAGAAGGATGGAGAGGGAAAGAGAGAGAAGAAGGATGGAGGGAAAGAGAGAGAAGAAGGATGGAGAGGGAAAGAGAGAGAAGAAGGATGGAGAGGGAAAGAGAGAGAAGAATGGAGAGGGAAAGGATGGAGAGGGAAAGAGAGAGAAGAAGGATGGAGAGGGAAAGAGAGAAGAAGAAGGATAGAGAGGGAAAGAGAGAAAAGAAGGATGAGAGGGAAAGAGAGAGAAGAAGGATGGAGAGGGAAAGAAAGAAGGATGAGAAGAAGGATGGAGAGGGAAAGAAGAAGAGAGAGGGAAGAAGGATGGAGAGGGAAAGAGAGAGAGGAAAGAAGGATGGAGAGGGAAAGAGAGAGAAGAAGGATGGAGAGGGAAAGAGAGAGAAGAAGGATGGAGAGGGAAAGAGAAAGAGAAGAAGAAGGATGGAGAGGGAAAGAGAGAGAAGAAGGATGGAGAGGGAAAGAGAGAGAAGAAGGATGGAGAGGGAAAAGAAGGATGGAGAGGGAAAGAAGGATGGAGAGGGAAAGAGAGAGAAGAAGGATGGAGAGGGAAAGAGAGAGAAGAAGGATGGAGAGGGAAAGAGAGAGAAGAAGGATGGAGAGGGAAAGAGAGAGAAGAAGGATGGAGAGGGAAAGAGAGAGAAGAAGGATGGAGAGGGAAAGAGAGAGAAGAAGGATGGAGAGGGAAAGGAACGGTGACAGAGAGAACAAGAGATCAGAAAGAAGGACAGGGAGCATGAAGAGAAGTACTGTATAGAGATGAGAGAGACATAAGAAGATAGACAGAAAAAGGAATAGAGAGAGAGCGAGCGAGTGAGAATAGAGGGAACGAGAGAGAGGTGAAAGAGGTCAGGAGGATGGTGTGTTGCCAAATGTAGAGAGAGTTCTCCATGGAGGGGACATGCTGAAGGCTGTCTCTGCTGCTCTGTCGTCGTTACCCCATTCCTGCACACACACACACACACACACACACACACACACACACACACACACACACACACACACACACACACACACACACACACACACACACACACACACACACACACACACACACACACACACACACACACACACACACACACACACACACACACACACACACACACACACACGGTTTCATTATTACAGCACATTTAAGTCAAATTTGAAAACTTCCTTTTTCTTTTGAAGCAACACATGCGGTTTCATTACATAAAATCTAAACACTTCCTTTAGAAGAGGCTCTTTTAGGATCCAAAGACCGTCCGTTTCCCCTGATGGATTATAGCTTCACATGAAGTCGTGACGATAGCATTGTGGTGACTCTGTCCACAGTAACCCATATACTAGCACCTTGTCTGGGGAGAGGGTTTAGCTTAATAATCCACCTCATCAAGCTAATTAATGAGATGATTACAGCTAGCGAGAGGAGGAGGGCCCATGCAGGCTGGCCCAGGTCACAGAGGAGCAGTCATGGGAAGTTGACTCAAAGTGTGTTTGTGTTCAGTAGGGAGGCAGACAGAGACCACAGAGCCCCAGGACAGCAACACATTTATACCCAACCAAAACATGACATCATTACTTGACAAATTGGAAAGAATCAACAACAAAAACAGAGCCAACTAGAATGCTATTTGGCCCTAGACAGAGAGAACACAGTGGCAGAATAGCTGACCACTGTGGCTGACCCAGACTTAAGGAAAGCTTTGACTATGTACAGACTCAGTGAGCGTAGCCTTGCTATTGAGAAAGGCCGTCGCAGGCAGACATGGCTCTCAGGAGAAGACCGGCTCACTGCTGTTGTGACAAGAAAAGGGCAACCAGTGAAGAACAAACACCGTTGTGAAAACAAACATATTGATGTTTCCTTATTTTCCCTTTTGTACTTGAACTATTTGCACATTGTTACAACACTGCATATAGACATAATATGACATTGGAAATGTCTTCATTCTTTTGGAACTTCTGTGAGTGTAATGTTTACTGTTCATTTTACTGTAAATGACCTACTCCACTTGCTTTGGAAATGTTAACATATGTTTCTCTTGCCAATATAACCCATAAATGAGAGTGAGAGAGACCTCCGCAATCTTCCCCAACTCAAGGACCGTGGTGTCAACCCTTCTACAGAGGAAGGACTTCCACCCTGCCACAATCCAAAGAATAAACGTCAATGTACATTATCCCACCCTCGACCTGGCCTGTCTCTAGGACCATGTTCACCTGTACGGGGAGACAGTCACCATCCTTGCCAAGAGTCTCAAGGACATCACTTTAAACCCGACCTCTCCACCCAGGAACAGCGAAGCAATCTCCACCCCCAAGATCACTAAGGCAACACCCTCGGACCAGCACCCAGGCTCCCCCAGCCCTGGCCACAGCACCACCAACCTCAACGCCCACCACAGCCAGTGCAGATCAGGCCAGCCCAGCTCATACGTTTTTTCCACCATAATTTGCAAATAAATTCATTAAAAATCCTACAATGTGATTTTCTGGATTTTTTTTCTCATTTTGTCTGTCATAGTTGAAGTGTACCTATGATGAAAATTACAGGCCTCTCTCATCAATTTAAGTGGGAGAACTTGCACAATTGGTGGCTGATTAAATACTTTTTTGCCCCACTGTATTTTACAAATGAGCCTCCTTGGCTAATCTAAAGAAACATAAGAGCAAACCAAAAATAATATATAATAAAAAATAGTTATGCAAAAATATAAGAAAGTCATTGAGAAATACATCTAATGCAAAACACAGAATCAGACAACAACAAATACACGCCTTCAATATGGGGAAACACTGAAGCAATACAAACACACCCTAAGAACAAAAAAGGAACAGCACATTAGGAATCAGCTGGATGGAATTGTGGAATCCATAGAATCAAACCACTTCCGGGAGAATTTGAATAAATGAAACAAATCTCATCATGAGGAATTGGCTATCCAAAATGGGGATATGTGGAGAAATCACCTTTGCAAACCTCTACAGCAATATAGCAAAGAGCCCAGAACAAAAATATATACAAGAAAAATATCAAATACTTGAATCATCATTCAAAGACTATGAGGATCCTGTGGATACCCCAACTACAGAAGAATACTTATTGGAAATATGATATACTCTCCAACCAAAATAGGCCTGTGGTGCTGATGGTATTTTACATTAAATGATATCATTTACAGATCTCAATTCAAATGGGCTATTCTCAAACTCTTCAACAAACATACTTCTTCTCTCAGGGACATGAGTGAAACAGGGCTGCCCAATAAGTCCAACACTATTTAACATCTACATTAATGAATTGGCAAAAACATTAGAAGAATCTGCAGCAACTGGTTTCACTGTACACAACACTGAAATCAAGTGTCTGCTGTACGCAGATGACCTGGTGCTGCTGTCTCCCACTAAGGAGGGTTACATCAGCACCTAGATCATCTGCACAGGTTCATCTGCACAGGTTCTGTCAGACCTGGGCTCTGACAGTTAACCTAAAAAACCTGAATATAATAATTATATTTGGACACAGTTCTATTACAACACACCAAAAACAACACATATCTATAACTAAATATCAACAAGACAGGTAGCTTTCACATGGCTGTAAACGAGCCGAGACAAAGCAAGAAGAGCATTCTATGCCATTAAAAGGAACATTAAAATCGAAATTCCAATTAGAATCTGGCTCAAGATTTTCCAATCAGTTATAGAACCAATTGCTCTATATGGCAGCGAAGTATGGGATCTGCTCTCTAATAATGAATTTACTAAATGGGACAAACATCCCATCGAAATACTGCATGCAGTGTTTTGCAAGACTGTATTGCAAGTGCAAAGAAAAACTCAGAATCAGGCCAATCCCCCCTCCTTATTCAAATTCAAAAAAGAGCCATCAAATTTTACAACCATCTAAAAACAAGTGACCCCAAAACATTCTACAATGTCTCTACAATGTCAAGAGATGAAACAAGAGAAGAGTCCCCTCGGTCAGCTGGTTCTGGGGCTCAGTTCACCAACCCAAACCAACCCCATAGAGCCTCAGGACAGCACTCAGAAAATCTGGCCCAACCAAATCATCACAAAGCAAAAATAAGAATATATCACCTATTGGAAAGACATCACAAGAAAATCAAAGTAAACTTCAATGCTATTTGGCTCTAAACGGACAGTACATGGTGTCAGACTATCTGACCACTGTGACTGATAAAACAACTGAGGGAAACACTGACTAGGTACAGACTCAGGGAGCACACAACCTGAGGGAAACACTGACTAGGTACAGACTCAGAGAGCACACAACCTGAGGGAAACACTGACTAGGTACAGACTCAGAGAGCACACAACCTGAGGGAAACACTGACTAGGTACAGACTCAGAGAGCACACAACCTGAGGGAAACACTGACTAGGTACAGACTCAGAGAGCACACAACCTGAGGGAAACACTGACTAGGTACAGACTCAGAGAGCACACAACCTGAGGGAAACACTGACTAGGTACAGACTCAGAGAGCACACAACCTGAGGGAAACACTGACTAGGTACAGACTCAGAGAGCACACAACCTGAGGGAAACACTGACTAGGTACAGACTCAGAGAGCACACAACCTGAGGGAAACACTGACTAGGTACAGACTCAGGGAGCACACAACCTGAGGGTCAGCCAGTGAAAAGTGCGATGTAATGTCAATAATATTTCCCATTTTGTTTTGCTTTTCATGCCATGTGGCTTCTCAGTCAGGTTGAGACTGGTCTACTAACATTGCTTTAATGTATTATTATTCTCATTGATATTGTTGTTGTAGTTGCTGTTCATGGTAATCCCATTTCCTCTACTACTATTGTTATTGCTGTTGGTCCCTCAATTTCTTATATATATATATTTTGACAATGTAAGTCATTTAACTTTCCATGACAATAAAGTCTATGAGAGAGAGAGAGAGAGAGAGAGAGAGAGAGAGAGAGAGAGAGAGAGAGAGAGAGAGAGAGAGAGAGAGAGAGAGAGAGAGAGAGAGAGAGAGAGAGAGAGAGAGAGAGAGAGAGAGAGTTGTGATGTATGATTAGACATGTGGTTGTTGCTTAGGTGTCCAAAAGGTGGAGGAAGTCAATGAGACTAGGTTGACCTTTTAGATAAATAACAAAGTATATTGAGTTGAATTGGAGAGAGAGAGACCTTACCTGAGAGGTAATGCTGACACGTTTGAGGGTCAGGTCTGGAAACACGCAAACAAATAGAATCATGTAAAAAAGGATGTCAGTGATGATGACTATATGAAGGCATTATGAGACATAAGCTAATTGAATCACTCTATTCACTTACAAACACTCACCGAGAACATGGTCCCCGGAATGAAGCTTGGCCCATAGAAGAGCCCCCTCCCTAGACACAAGAGAGAAATACTACTATAAATACTATACTACTATAAATACTACTATAAATACTATACTACTATAAATACTATACTACTATAAATACTATTTTAAATGGATAGTTTTTCTCCCTTTAGAATAGTTTTTCTAATAGAAAACTATTCTAAAGGGAGAAATACGATTAGAAACCTATTCTAAAGGGAGAAATACTATTAGAAAACTATTCTAAAGGGAGAAATACTATTAGAAACCTATTCTAAAGGGAGAAATACTATTAGAAACCTATTCTAAAGGGAGAAATACTATTAGAAACCTATTCTAAAGGGAGAAATACTATTAGAAACCTATTCTAAAGGGAGAAATACGATTAGAAAACTATTCTAAAGGGAGAAAAACTATTTGAAAAATTATACTAAAGGGAGAAATACTATTAGAAAACTATTCTAAAGGGAGAAATACGATTAGAAAACTATTCTAAAGGGAGAAATACGATTAGAAAACTATTCTAAAGGGAGAAAAACGATTAGAAAACTATTCTAAAGGGAGAAAAACTATTTGAAAAATTATACTAAAGGGAGAAATACTATTAGAAAACTATTCTAAAGGGAGAAATACGATTAGAAAACTATTCTAAAGGGAGAAAAACGATTAGAAAACTATTCTAAAGGGAGAAAAACTATTTGAAAAATTATACTAAAGGGAGAAATACTATTAGAAAACTATTCTAAAGGGAGAAATACTATTAGAAAACTATTCTAAAGGGAGAAAAACTATTCGAAAACTATTCTAAAGGGAGAAATACTTTAAGAAAATGATACTAAAGGGAGAAAAACTATTAGAAATACTATTCTAAAACATCTCATGCTCTATGATATTACTGTACTTCCCTGAAAGTTAGAGACTCATAGAGGATCCAACACCCACCTTTTACGCTTTTCTTCCCCCATTACCTTAACTGGACAATGAGAAGAGAAACGAGAGAAGAGAATTACAAACTGAAAAGGTGTAATGAACAGAGTCAGTGATGTCATATTTGAATGGTAAACGACATTTCTTTAAAGGTTTACTAGCCTGGTCCCAGATCAATTTGTGCTGATTGACAAGAGAGCACAAACTGTTCTGGGAACAGAGTATAGGTCAACAGGTGTAACATTACCTTTCCTCTGCACCGCCACACCCACGCCCACCAGTACAATGAAGAACAGAACCACAACAGAAAGACATCCCAACACCAGAGGCCAGTCCACTCCAGTCAGCCCTAGCAGAAAGACAATATCACCTGTCAATCAACGAGCCCCCATATACATACGTATTATCTTAGTTTGAGCCAGTTTGCCACAGCAGGAAACTAATCCTGCAGCAACAGGAAATGTCGTTGTAATTTCCAGGTTATAATTATTCAACATTTTTTTGAGAAGTTGAAAAACATTTCGTAATGAAAAATCTGTGGAAATTGTGTCTGTGTCTAACATCAATACCAAACATCAGGCCCACACTGTGTCTAATATCAATACCAAACATCAGGCCCACACTGTGTCTAATATCAATACCAAACATCAGGCCCACACTGTGTCTAATATCAATACCAAACATCAGGCCCACACTGTGTCTAATATCAATACCAAACATCAGGCCCACACTGTGTCTAACATCAATACCAAACATCAGGCCCACACTGTGTCTAATATCAATACCAAACATCAGGCCCACACTGTGTCTAACATCAATACCAAACATCAGGCCCACAATGTGTCTAATATCAATACCAAACATCAGACCCACACTGTGTCTAACATCAATACCAAACATCAGGCCCACACTGTGTCTAACATCAATACCAAACATCAGGCCCACACTGTGTCTAACATCAATACCAAACATCAGGCCCACACTGTGTCTAATATCAATACCAAACATCAGGCCCACACTGTGTCTAATATCAATACCAAACATCAGGCCCACACTGTGTCTAATATCAATACCAAACATCAGGCCCACACTGTGTCTAATATCAATACCAAACATCAGGCCCACACTGTGTCTAATATCAATACCAAACATCAGGCCCACACTGTGTCTAATATCAATACCAAACATCAGGCCCACACTGTGTCTAATATCAATACCAAACATCAGGCCCACACTGTGTCTAATATCAATACCAAACATCAGGCCCACACTGTGTCTAATATCAATACCAAACATCAGGCCCACACTGTGTCTAATATCAATACCAAACATCAGGCCCACACTGTGTCTAATATCAATACCAAACATCAGGCCCACACTGTGTCTAATATCAATACCAAACATCAGGCCCACACTGTGTCTAATATCAATACCAAACATCAGGCCCACACTGTGTCTAATATCAATACCAAACATCAGGCCCACACTGTGTCTAATATCAATACCAAACATCAGGCCCACACTGTGTCTAATATCAATACCAAACATCAGGCCCACACTGTGTCTAATATCAATACCAAACATCAGGCCCACACTGTGTCTAATATCAATACCAAACATCAGGCCCACACTGTGTCTAATATCAATACCAAACATCAGGCCCACACTGTGTCTAATATCAATACCAAACATCAGGCCCACACTGTGTCTAATATCAATACCAAACATCAGGCCCACACTGTGTCTAATATCAATACCAAACATCAGGCCCACACTGTGTCTAATATCAATACCAAACATCAGGCCCACACTGTGTCTAATAATCAAACATCAGGCCCACACTGTGTCTAATATCAATACCAAACATCAGGCCCACACTGTGTCTAATATCAATACCAAACATCAGGCCCACACTGTGTCTAATATCAATACCAAACATCAGGCCCACACTGTGTCTAATATCAATACCAAACATCAGGCCCACACTGTGTCTAATATCAAACATACCAAACATCAGGCCCACACTGTGTCTAATATCAATACCAAACATCAGGCCCACACTGTGTCTAATATCAATACCAAACATCAGGCCCACACTGTGTCTAATATCAATACCAAACATCAGGCCCACACTGTGTCTAATATCAATACCAAACATCAGGCCCACACTGTGTCTAATATCAATACCAAACATCAGGCCCACACTGTGTCTAATCAATACCAAACATCAGGCCCACACTGTGTCTAATATCAATACCAAACATCAGGCCCACACTGTGTCTAATATCAATACCAAACATCAGGCCCACACTGTGTCTAATATCAATACCAAACATCAGGCCCACACTGTGTCTAACATCAATACCAAACATCAGGCCCACACTGTGTCTAACATCAATACCAAACATCAGGCCCACACTGTGTCTAACATCAATACCACGTCAGAGGGTGATTTGTTGATTGTAGTGGTTCCGTGAGTTACCTGGTGAGGAGGAAGGGGAGATGGTAGTCTTTTCTGGAAGACAATGACAGACAATATTATAGGTGAAAAATAATTCAAGGCTGCCTCTTGAGTGGTGTGAGTTGACGCACACAAGCTCAGACAGACACAGACATCAGAGAGATGCAGACCTATGACTCTAGGCACATCCAGCAGTGCACTTCTCTCTGAGTGGCTCCACTCTGCTCCCAGCAGGGAACTGTATTGGCACTGGTACTGGT